>NC_047650.1:34263158-34298002 GCF_902201215.1 Prunus dulcis | reverse complement strand
GGTCGCTGCCCAGCCAAAACGGGATGAGAGAGAAAGGCTGACGGGGGAGAGGAGAGAGAGAGCTATATAAAATCTGACTTTTTGACCAAATTACCATTTTGCCCCTCGCGATTTTTAGACCATCACTTCTTCGTTACGGCTCCGATTCGGGTCTACTCCGTGTCTACGAACTTCGTTCGCCGCGCTCTACGCAATGGCATAGGTGAAATTCCCAAACTCTTTCCCGATTAAAAAGTCAAATTTTCCCCTATTAAAATATGCGTGGGCAATTTGGTCATTTCGCTAAAAGATATTTTCCTTACCTTTTTAAGATATTTTCTTTCTTTTTGATATTTTGTTTTGGGTTCTTACAATACAATGCATCAGGAAGTGGGGGCAATTTGTAGACAAAGAAATTTTGGTGAAATAAATTCCATTGGACCAGAAAATAATTAGGGTTCAGTGGATTGAATTGTGGGCCTCATAATTCGCACATGTGGCGTATGACTCATCAAAATCGAATTAGTTGTCAAAAATTGACACGTGGCGACATCCGACGGAGTGCATCAAACGGTTCAAGATGAAGACAAAATTAAGGGAAAGAATCTTCTATGATTGACTTTGATTTAAATCAAATATTAATCAGGTCAATCAATTGAAGATAATCTGGTTAAATTGCCAGATTATGGAAATTGATTTAAATCAAATCAAAATCCCACAAAACAGGGTTTTAAATAGGGAAAGTTATTTAGGTCAAGCATCCTACAATAGCTTATAAATAGGAGGCCTCAAGACGAAAGAGGGGTCGGAGAAAAAAACCTAGCACTCAGAAGAAACAGAAAACTCTCTGCATTCTTCACTCTACTTTGGAAGAGCCACCAAACACAACAAATACGTGCCGGTTCCTTCACCATAGAAAAATCCCAAACACCAAACAAACTTGTGCTACCCGTTTGATCAAGATCAAGTCTCTACGACCCTTGTATCAATCACAAATTTTCTTTAAACACTTTGGAGATTGAATCAGAAGATTCAATACAGAGATTGTAATCCTAAATTTCATTAATACAATATTATTTTGTACACGTGTTCTTGTCTTATTAGTCGCAGGAAATTCGTGTTTACACTTCCTTATTTACATTGTAAACTTAAGTAAATTGAGTAATATAAAAATAAATTAAAGTAAAATGGTTTTTCCAGCGAATGAAGGTGCAGCACCTCCTTGCGCCTTAATAGGTCCGCCTCTGCATGCATGCTAGTTCTCATTACCTTTCTCAGGCTTTCTCGGCAACCAAACAGACCAAATAATCGATCAGAGGTTGCAATAACAGCTACAGAAACTCGCATTGCCCGAGTCCATATTTTCTCAGGAATCTATCAGTGAGTCATCATCTCAACAAAAAACGAATGATCCAATAAATACACAAATAAAAGCGCAAAAAACCCCGTAAAAGGAAATAACAAACGCTTGACCAAAAAACGAGCTCTAATAAGATTATAAAACGGTGGCACGTTTAAACGCCACGTTTTAGTCTTTCTCGCTTGATAAAACCGCTAAAACGACGCACTGTGTTGGCGTTTTTATCGTTGTCCTAATGAAGTCTCCCTCGCTTAATAACAGCAAGTGAGCTACAAACAATTTCTTGTTTTCAATTTCTAAAGGGATTTCAAAACCCTAAAAATCCCCTTAGTAAGTAGTCGTAGTGAGCATTAGTATTAGCTGAAAGCCCAAATTCTCTGTGAAGCTGCTTCATTGCCGCATTCGAATTGTCGACAATGGTGAGCTAATTTACGTTGCTTTTACTCGCTTGAATTTCCTTAGTTTTTTTTTTTTTTTTGGGTTTTCCAATTCTGAATTTCTATGCTTCTTCAGTTCTCAATTGCAGCTATCAATGATACTGAATCCAAAGGCAAATGGGAACCTTTAGCTCCCACCAAAGAAGCTGCTCTCTCTCTCTCTCTCTCTCTCTCTCTCTCTCTCATATTTTTTGTATTTGTAATTTTCTTCTACATTTAGCTACTTTTTGCTGGAGTTAGGTCAAGAATGCGTCATATTTTTGTTATGTCAATGAATTGGGATTTTCTGGGCTTGTAGTGACTGTTGTGAATTTGAGTATTGTTTGCAAACCAGAAAAAAAGAAAAAGAGTATTGTTCACATTTAACTAGAAGTTATGGAAAAGGAGAGAGTACTAAACTCGCTGTTTCGACAAATTGAATGCACCATAAAATGTGAATTGAACACAGCTTTCTTTCTGTATTGTAACCCAATTCCGAAGCTTTTAGATATTCTGAGCTGAAATGCTTTCTTTTTTGGTTAGATATCTGTCCAAGAATAGAATTCATACTGTTTAGCTTGGTCATGGCAGGAATTTCATCTTTCACAAACTTATCATGAAGGACTTCACAAATTACAAGCTAAAGAATACAAAAAGGCTACCGAGCTGTTAGAATCTGTCCTACAAGATCCTCTTATAGCAAACGCTCAGGTGAGCGTTAGACTTTCAACAAACAGTTTTAAGATGGCAGTCTTGTTGGTTGCCTCTGAATCAAGTGTCTATTGCCATGCAGGTGGATGGTAATGTCAGCGATTGCCATCTTTTGCAACTCAGGTTTGGATATATCCACTACCCATAGTCTATTGTAGGTCTTGACCAACTTTATGAAAAATATCTATTATTTTGTGCAATGCTCTGTGTGGATTTACAATTTTCTAATTCACATAGGATGAATCAGTCTCCAGTAGAATGTTAGTTTTGTAAATTTTCTCTTATTAATATTTTTGTGACAATAGAAAGGAAAGGAAAGAAAATGAACAAGATGTTCTTAAATATCTTCTCCATTATATTTTTCTTGCTGATGCAGATTCTTGGCACTGAAGAACCTTGCTAATGTTTACCTTCAACAAGGTTCGGCATATTATGAGAGTGCTCTACGATGTTATCTTCAAGCTGTAGAGATTGATACCAAAGATTCTGTTGTCTGGAACCAGCTGGGAACACTGTCATGCTCAATGGGCTCTCTGAGTATATCCCGTTGGGCATTTGAGCAAGGGCTTTTATGCAGCCCTAGTAATTGTGAGCAATTTATGGTGTTTAAATATGTTCTATATGTCCATGCCAAAATAACTGCTCTATATTCCACAATGATGGACTCAGCACCGTATTTGTGACAGATTATGTCTTTCTCTGATCTTTTTATGCAGGGAACTGCATGGAGAAATTATTGGAAGTTCTTATTGCTATTGGTGATGAGGTTGCATGCCTTTCTGTTGCAGAGTTAATTTTGAGGCATTGGCCATCACATTCTCGTGCTTTGCATGTCAAGGAAACCATTGAAGAATCTGAGCCAGTTCCATATGCTCCTAGAGGTATAGATAAGCTGGAACCTAAACATGTCCGTCTAAAATTTGTTGACAAGAGAAAAGCAAGTGATGAAAATATAGAGGAGGGCGTTGCATCAAAGAAGCTGAAGCAGAGCATAGATCTGAACCTGGCAGAAGCTTCTTGGGCTGCTCTTGTTGATGCACTCATGGATATCTTACTTCCATTGAATGGGAGTCAATCTGAGATGGGGGCTGCAAAATCACACCGATCTGGGGATGTAAGATTGATTTTACACTTACCTTCTAGTTCAGAAAGTACCGTAGGATTTGAGGAAAGGAAAGGGTTTAACTTATCCCCAATTGGGGGAAATGCTGTATTTGGTGATTGTAACTCTGAAAAAACTGGTACTGTTAAAGAAAAAGCCACAAATCTTCTAGAATTACAACCACAAGAGAGGCGGAGTACTCGTCTCGAAAGGCTTAGAAGTCGTAAACCGGGGAAAGAAGATCTTGACTTTGGTAACGGTAAGGATCAGGCCAAGGTTGTAGTTCAATATCTAGAACCTTTTATTGCTGGTGGATCAGGAATCAAAGATTCTGGTCATTCTGGTAATTGTGTTGTTTCATGTCCTGATCAAACTAATCCATGGGATACTGAATATGGCGATGTTTCCAGATTTGTCGAAAAAACTTCAAATAATTATGGTGCTTTCCATTTGGTCCATTTGCTTTTAGAGGAGGCTGCAAGTAGAGGTCTTTTGTATCAGGATGCATTTATTAAGATCCTGGAGTTGGAAAAGATGACAAGGAATTGCGGGAAGGATAGGAGCCGTGAGTGTTGCCTTTTTCTTGCTGAGCTTTATTATGACCTTGGGTCATTGTCTTCCGATGTTTCCAGGCTATCTGAGTTCATGTCTGAGGCATCTTATCATCTTTGTAAAATTATTGAATCTGTAGCTGTGGAAGATGAAAGTATCTCTGGGCTTAAGAGATTCTTTGGTACTAGTGGAATATCAGCGAATACTTCTGTTTGCCCGGATGTACCATTAGATGGTTCGTCTTTAACAAGTAACAGTTCCTTCTGGGTTCGGTTTTTCTGGTTAAGCGGACGGTTATGTATTTTGGATGGCAACAAGGAAAAAGCCCACCAAGAATTCTGTATTTCCTTGTCACTTTTGGCGAAGAAGGAAAATACGACTGATTCCCAATGTGTGATCCGCCTCCCTTATTGCAAGGTTGTTAAAGAGTTAACCATTCATAGAATTCTCCATGAAATCAACATTTTAAAGGTTGATTTCTTGATGGAGAAGACTTTAGGTGAGATGATTGAGAAAGAAATGTATATGGAGTGCATGTCCTTGCTTGTTCCACTTCTATTTGAAACAAAAAATGTTCCCCCTGATGCATTACCCTTGCGCTTAGCTGATAAAGGGGGAGAAGGAATTACTTCTGTTGAACTATCAGCACTAGATATTTTAATCAAGGCATGTGAGAAGACAAAACCTATGGATGTTGATGTTTATTTGAGTTGCCATCGGCGGAAGCTGCAAATTCTTATGGCAGCAGCAGGAATTGATGAATGCCTTGCTTCCTGTAAATCCTTCCTATTGAAATCCGGGTCAAACCCTCGCTATGCTTCTGATGTAGATACAAAAGAAAGTTCAAGCAAGCATTGCTGGAATTTCTTGGTTGCAGAGGAAGTGAAGGCTATTTCTCAATGTGTGTCCCAAGTGAAGAACTTTATTGATCAATCTGGGGCTTCTGTAAGTCAATCAGTATTTATGTATAAATAGCTGTGATATTTGGTCATGCTTACCTCAAACTGTAAAATTTCAGTACATTCGTTCCATTCAAACATAGAATTATGTTTTCAGAAGTGAATAACCTTATGGACTTATGGATCAGTCTCTGTAGGTTCATGTTTTATGCACTACATAATTATATCTTCTGCTTGCAGGACACTATTCCAGTGAGCAGCATAGGTGATATGCAATGCTTGCTCTTGTCAGTCATGTGCAACGTTGCAAGCATATTCCTCTCTAAGAAGTCTTCTGATCTAGTAATTACTGATCAAATTGAAAGAAGTTGCTTTATTGAAGCTTCCATTGCATTTTGCAAGCTCCAACACCTCAACATCATGATAACTGTTAAAACTCAAGTGAGTCCTGTCTCCTCAAGTTGTTCATACAATGAATCCTTTCATGATGATATATATTTGTTTCACTCTTTCTTCCCTTTTTCTAATTTTCCCGACTTTGCGTCGTAGGTTGACTTAATTGTCACAATGCATGATTTGCTGGCTGAGTATGGGCTCTGCTGTGCTGGTCTGGGTGGTGAAGGGGAGGAAGGAACATTTCTTAAGTTTGCAATTAAGCATCTATTGGCCTTGGATATGAAGTTTAAATCTAACTCTAACTCATTAAACAAGGAAACAGCTCAATACAAAGAGCAACTTTGCCTAAACAGTCATGCCAAATCAGATACTGATTTGGAAATGGTTCACACAGGAATAGATGAGACCAGTGCTGCAGGAAAGGATGCTTCTGAAAGGACACCTTCCAAAAGCACTTCATTTGATAATACCCTAGATAAAGACAGCGTGGGATTGGAAGGTGGAAAGCAAGGTGTAGATGGGTCTGGTGGCAAGTTCAACGGATGTGAAAAAGAAAATTTTCAATTGAATGAAGCCGGAGCTGAGCTCCTTGAAGATGAAAGGGAGGAACTTGAGTTGAAAATTGATTATGCATTGGATCAGTGTTTCTTCTGCTTATATGGTCTAAATATAAGATCTGATTCATCCTACGAAGATGATTTAGTTGTGCACAAAAATACTAGCCCTGGTGATTACCAGACAAAAGAACAGTGTGCTGATGTTTTTCAGTACATACTACCTTATGCAAAGGCTTCTTCTGTGAGCTCTCTCTCTCTCTCTCTCTCTCTCTCTCTCTCTCTCTCCCACCCCCCTTTTTTTTTCCATGTGTCTGCATCATAACAATTTATTACAAGGGTTCTAATGAAAAAGCGTTGTAGCACCCACAGCTATTTAGTTTCCCAACATTTGTTTTTCTAAGCTTATACATGTATGTTACAGAGGACAGGATTAGTTAAAGTTCGAAGAGTACTCAGAGCCATACGCAAACATTTTCCACAACCACCAGACGATATTTTGGCTGGAAATGCAATAGATAAGTTCTTAGATGATCCTCATTTGTGCGAAGATAAGCTCTCAGAGGAGGCTGGATCTGATGGGTTTCTTGAAACCATAACAAAGATTATACTCCCTGATGCGAGAAGCCTTAAACAACAGAAGACATCATCCGTTGGGAGGTATACATAAATATAAGTTCTAATTTGTATTTTAATTTTAAATGTAATTGTTATCATTTGATGGTTAAGTTCATAAGTTTTCTAATTGAAGAAGTGAGTTTTCTACATGTATGATTGCAGCTCTGAACCGTATCTGGATGTCTATTGCAACTTGTATTATTTCCTTGCCCTATCTGAGGAAATGAGTGCTACTGATAAGTGGCCTGGCTTTGTGCTTGCCAAGGAAGGGGAAGAATTTGTACAGCATAACGCAAAACTCTTCAAATATGATTTACTGTACAATCCTCTACGTTTCGAAAGTTGGCAAAGACTCGGAAATATCTATGATGAGGTAATGTTTGTTGTTTATCATTCTGATTTGTGAATGCTGTAGAAACCAAAACAGAGCACAATTCTGGTGTGGAAAAGTTTCATTTTCTAATGATCCTTTTTTACAGGAAGTAGACTTGTTGCTAAATGATGGCAGTAAGCACATCAATGTGGCAGGATGGAGGAAGAGTGCTACTTTACCTCAGAGAGTTGAGACAAGTCGACGGAGGAGTAGACGGTGTCTATTAATGAGTTTGGCTTTGGCAAAGACATCAGTTCAGCAGGTTAGACCCCTTTCTTTCCTATATATTATTGTATTGGTGGGGAGTAGGGCCTTTCCTTCTCTCTTTCTTGGTCATGCTGGGCATATAGATCCTTTAAATTTTTACTAATCTTTTTTCAAGCAGAGCATCAGATCAAATAAAATAGCTGGAATTGTTTTGTTGCTGAAATTATACAGTAGGGGGCCATCTTGTGGTGGATCCTGAATAAAAATATTTTACATGCTATACATGCCATTAAGGCCAAATAAAATAAAATAAAATAAAAAATCCAGTCTTTTCTGCTTGAGTTCGAAATTAGAATGTCTTTGGGATGTTACTGAGAATGTACTGATTTGTTTTCTCTTTTTATGGCCCAGTCTGAGATACACGAGCTATTGGCATTGGTGTACTATGATAGCCTTCAAAATGTGGTGCCATTTTATGATCAGCGAACTGTTGTACCCTTGAAGGATGCAGCATGGATGATGTTTTGTGAGAACTCGATGAGACATTTTAAAAAAGCTTTCGCTCACAAGTATGTCCTCTTTTCTTCATAGTTTCATTTTTCCAGTTACCTACTCAAACCAACCACCTGATGTGTCAAATTAAAATGGTGATTTGTCTGTGCTGTCTTCTGTATCAGGCAAGATTGGTCCCATGCTTACTATATTGGGAAGCTCTGTGAAAAGCTAGGATTCTCTTATGAGACATCATTGTCATATTATGATAAAGCTATTGCTCTAAATCCAACAGCTGTAGATCCAGTCTACAGGATGCATGCTTCGCGTTTGAAGATGCTTTGTACACGTGGAAAACAAAATATAGACGCTTTAAAGGTTTTTTCTTCTTTGGTCTTGCTTCTCCAAATCACCAGGCCCCCTCTTTTTACTTTGAATTTTTTTTATTTTTTTTCAATCCAAATAATATATTCCTTAATAGGTATTATATTTGTCTTAATAATGAAGTCAAACTGGCCGGAAAAATCTATTTAAGTCCATAAGATGGATGTTTGCTTGACAGCTTCCTGTTTTGCAATTAATTTTTTACCATTGCAGGTTCTTTCATCATATGCCTTTAATCAATCGAGAAAGGGTGCTATCATGACAATCTTAGGTAACATGGATTCTGAAAACTCAAACTCGCCTAAGGATAGAAGCACACAAGCAAACATTGGGGAGCAGAAGCATGAAGATTCACTCAAATTAGAGGTGTGGAACATGCTTTACAGTGACTGTCTTTCTGCCCTTGAAACTTGTGTTGAAGGGGAGCTTAAACATTTTCATAAAGCCAGATATATGCTTGCTCAAGGTCTGTATAGAAGTGGGGAAAGTGGTGCGTTGGAGAGGGCAAAGGAAGAACTCTCCTTTTGCTTCAAATCATCTCGCTCATCTTT
Source organism: Prunus dulcis (assembly GCF_902201215.1). Classification (NCBI taxonomy): domain Eukaryota; kingdom Viridiplantae; phylum Streptophyta; class Magnoliopsida; order Rosales; family Rosaceae; genus Prunus; species Prunus dulcis. The sequence goes on along the minus strand of NC_047650.1, from coordinate 34,289,408 downwards.
TACAATAAATATGTGGGAGATTGATAGCATGGTCAAAAAAGGAAGGTGCAACTATTATTCTATGCAACAATTATGTTTTTTTATTATATATTTCAGAATATAAGGAATTTTGACACCACAAGGAATATACAGAAAATTTCTTTCGCTGGTTTTTTCTCTGAAAAAGAAACGGAATGCACATTCCTTTAAACTAATTTCATATGTTTAAACACACACACCAAAAAAAATTTCAAACAAAGAATTTTCCACGTTGACATACTACCCAAACGCCTCCTTTCAATATTTTCAGTTTGTTTGCTGTCCATGTTGTTAAGTAGCTTAAAATTATAATTCCGTATGAAACTAATTGGATATATCTTCTCTGTATATCAGGCGGAAAACTCCTGGTTTCTCTGGGAGTAAAAAATCCCTTGAAGTTAACTTACCTGAAAGTTCTCGAAAGTTTATTACTTGCATCCGGAAATATCTGTTGTTCTATTTGGAACTGTTGGAGAAGACTGGAGACATCTGTACTCTTGACCGTGCTTATATATCTCTGCGAGCTGATAAGAGGGTAATATTTTAACCTCTAGTGCCATTACTTTATTGACTGCCATAGCTGAAGTAATTTCTTGATGAGTTCTATGACTTGTGGAACAAAATATTTTATGTTTCAGTGCATTTTTCTTAATTAACTCGTCATGTATGCCTCTATAAGTGCAGTTCAAATTTACGCGTCATTGTTACTGTCAAAATAGCATGTTCTTGTCTAGCTCATCTTATTCTATTTCTGATTTTTTTTTCTCTACCGATTTAAGTGGGATCTAACTTGATTAGAAAATCCAGTTTTCACTATGCATTGAAGATCTTGTTCCAGTAGCACTTGGGAGGTACGTTAAGGCCTTGGTTTCATCCATGCGACAAGCTGAGACTGTTGGCTCTGGTGCTACAAGTAATTCTGAGCATATATTGGAGAAAGTGTTTGTTTTGTTCATGGAGCAGGGGAACTTATGGCCAGAAATATGTGGTTTGCCTGAGATTAAGGTCACAGAAACATCAGAAAGCAGTTTATATGGGTAATTTAAATTGCACAGAAAAATTTATGTTTACTTTATTTCTCAACTTCTAATTAAATTCGAGTGTTTAACTCCAGAGTCCTGATCTATCTTTGTTTATTAATCTTGAACAAGATAGTTCTCCTTCCAGAGTCTAATGCACTCCTCGTACTTCTGCAGATATCTTCATGAACACATAATAACATTGGAGAAAAATGGCAAGCTGGAGACACTTGAAGCCATAAATGAGAAGATACGAAAGAGGTTTAAGAATCCAAAATTATCAAACAGTAACTGTGCAAAAGTTTGTAGGCATGCTTCCATTGCTTGGTGTCGATCTCTTATACTAAGCTTGGCAAAGATTACTCCGTCGCAGTCTGAAATCACCAGTGAGATGCAGGTCCTTAATCCAACAGAGATGTTGGAAAACAGCCAGCTGCTTTGTGTTGATCTGCAAACAGACGAATTATGGAGTTCAGCATTCGAGGACCCAACCCATTTTAAAAATCTTGAAGCAAAACGGAATCCTATTTTGTCTAAAATAAAGAATTTAACAGTTAAGAAAGCTTCAGATGAAAATTTGGAGGCTGCCAGTGCTCTGCTTCGATCTTCATACAATTTTTATCGTGAGAGCTCCTGTGTGATGCCCTCATCTGGTGTCAACCTGTATTTGGTTCCGTCTTGGTTAGCAAAAGATACACAGTTCAAGCCGACCATGGATGGGGCTGAAATCCTTGACCTTAGCATTCCGAGAAAGCTTCTCTTGTGGGCTTACACGCTATTGCATGGCCGTTACACAAACATATCTTTTGTCGTAAAGCATTGTGAAGAGAATGCAAAGGTATGGAAAATCAACAGCCGCAGTCCTTTAAGCATTCACAAGGGCATGATGACACCATAAAATGCGCTTCTCTTAGTTCTGATATGTTAAGAAACATGAACATAACTGCATTTAGCATATGATGTCCACATCAAAGCAAACGATCTTCTGCACAAGTTTGAGGTAGTTAAGGAAATGAAATTGACTAATGTATTACGAATTTGCGGTTTTATTTTGCAGTCTAAAATGAAAAAAGGAGCTGGAACCTTATTTGCACCCTCAAACACAAGCACACCCAACACCAGCACTACGCAAGCAGGTTATTCAACTTCTTCCCTTCATCTTTTTTGTTGAACCTTATTGGGACCATGTACGGAGAGGAGACAAGGCTTGGTAAACCAGAGCTGAAGCAATTTACCCCTTTTAAAAGTTTGCTTGTTCTGCTTTTGGGGTTAAAAAAAGCACTGTTATCTGCAGGTTGTCTTTTCACTCACACACACTGATGGTTGTAGCTGCGTTACTGGTTGCAGGTTGTGGGAGAGATGGAGCCGGTCATGCTGGAACCAGTGATGCAGAGGCCACTCCGGTGACAACAGTTGTATCTGCTTCATTACCTGAGGACTCCATGCAATGTGCCAATCCACCACCTTCCGGCGTTTGTCAAAGGGGTTTATTTGCTGCTCCCCAACTGCACCATTGCAGCAACACCGTTGCAGAGAGGAGCAATACAACGGCAGATGGAGGAGGTTTAGACAAAAGTTGAATTACAATTAGTTAATTGTACCGGTATTCTTGTAAATATTTTCTCCCTGTTAATCTAACGTATCTTTAGGCTAACCGGATGCTGATGTGATGTGATACCCAACTGGATGCAGTTTGGATTTAAGGGCTTAAGAAAACAGGCCGTTGTCGATCATTTACACTGTGAAAGCAACACGATACTTAGTAGTGTCAAAGATCATTTGTAGGCAAATGGTTGTTAATATATACAACTGGTTTGAAATTGGGGTTTAGGGGTGTAAAATTTAACAGCACAAAAACTCAGAAAATGACATCCCAAACTCTAGAATGTCACATTACATGCATCAAGCTCCAAAATACCAATATTCAAACTCGAACCTCGAAATGTCAAAATCAACATCACATGCCAAAATTCAACTCCAAACCACCAAAATGCCAAAAATCACACCCAAAATCCTCAAATGTCAAAATTTACTCTCCAAATCCCAAAATATAAAACTCATGCTCGCAACGCAACTTCCAAAATGCCAAAAATTTACACTCCGACTTCCAAAGTGTCAAAATTTTCACTCTAAATCCCTTAGTATTAAAACGCGCAGTATCACTTACAAATTTAGAACAGGGAGAAGAAACAACGAGCAGCCCAACCTGTCCTCTTTCTTTTTCAGTAATTTTTTTGTTTATTTTTCCTCCCAGCCCAGCAGCCCAATAAACAAACTTTACTGCCGTGTTCCTTTTTCAACATCAAATTTACTTCAGATAGGAACGAAGAAAATGGGAAGCAGAGCTTTGCTTCTGGTCAAGGGAGTGTCTTCTTCTTCGCTACCCAAGAACCAGCTTTTCTGCAACTTTAACTGCAAAAGCAACTTTCCTCGTCCTAACAACAACTGGGTTCGTACAAATTGCTCAACAACCCAAAGCAGCGGGCCTTCTCTGGAGCCTCCAGACTTGCCTCGTTTGGCTCAGACTGCTCGAATTTCTCTGACCCCTCATGAGGTGTCTTACCCTTATCTGTTTTCTTTTGAATTGATGCCTCATCATAGTCATACATTTCATTGACTAAATTTCCATTCTTTTTATTTCTTAATTTTTTTAATAATTATTTTCACTCTTATAAAGGTTGAAGAATTTGCTCCCAAAATTGGACTTGTTATAGATTGGTAAGCTTAATCTTTTCCTTTAATTAACATCATGTTGAAGTATTTTATGCGTTTTGTTTGTTGTTATGATGAGTTATGGTTGGCTGATTCTTTTGCAGGTTTGGGCAGCTTCAAGATGTTGATCTTCAAAGTGTGGAGCCCTCAATCAGAGCAGGTGCTTCAAAACCATTCATAAACACTCATTTTTAGTTCACATTTCACTCTTGTTTTCAGTTATTATTTTCCCTTTTGAAAATAAATTAATGGGATTGAAAACCCAACCACATGGCTTTAGCTGCATTGCTTTTCCTGTTCGTAATTATTATTATTTTAAAAAAATTTAACAAATGCAGGAGGTTGAATCTTACTTATATTTCTCTCTGTGCTGACTACAGATACTGAAGGTGATAGTTTCCGGGCCGATATTCCTGAAACATTTGAGAACAGGTGTGATGGTTGTGTTCACTCTATTCATGCATCCAAATTTGGGTTTACATTTATTCGATTGATAAAGCCATCGAAACTTATTTTTGTGTTTCAACAGGGAGGCCATGATTGCAGCTGTTCCAAACTATGAGGAGCCATATATTAAAGTTCCCAAGGTCTTGAACAAGGAGTAGAGATAGCTTTTTCCTTCTCTCTTGGAGTTCTTAAGCTATGTGTGGGCTCAAGGGAATAACATGAAACTTATCATTCAAAAAAAAATTCTTTATGTTTCCTGATTTCAAATGTGTCCTCGTTCAATCTTTTGTTTCAATATAACAGTGCATTTGTGATGAAATGAAGATATGGACATGTGCTTTCTGTCATGGCCCTAGCCGATCTCTACCTTTCGTAGCTTAGAAATGTGTCTGCTTCAGTTTGATCATTAGAAATGTGTCCGATTTTACCAATCATTTGCTGCTTACTGACTGAGCCTTAGAGGGTGCATTTTTAGCTTAAAAATATGAGACATCATCCATGATCCACATTAGACACTGAGCTATTGAAGTTAGGTTTTCAGTTTCATCATACTTTCTAATCAAATTCTGCCATCTTGTGCAAAACCGAAAACCAGCTGCAATCTGTAACTTGGCAGAGAACTTGGACTCAAAGAAGACACCGTATCTAGAAAAGTTGCGCATGCCAATTGATCCAATCGAATAACAATAATGAAAATAAATAAAATGGACCAAGAAAGTCCTGATTATATATAAGTGGGGCCAGGGCCCAAGTATTACAGGAAAAATGTAGGCAATGAAGACTCAAATCCACTAAAGAGTGGGTATAATATATGCCCCAATTACTATTTACAGAAAACTTACTTCACATTTTTCAAAAGCGGTTACATAATAAATCATTGCCTCTCAACTTTTGCTCTCTTCTAATTCTTTTTACTTTCCTGAATTCATATTTCAACACACTTTTTTTTTTTTTTTTCCTAACCTAAGTCAATCACTCACCTACTGTCAAAATAACATACAAGAGTAAAGTATTACAAAATAGGAACAAAGCAAAAAATACATGTTAATTGTGGAGAATATCTTGTTAAATATCGTCACGACTGCCAGAACAGCTCAACATCATTGCTGTACAATGAACGGTCTTGAATCTCCAGATTGGCAACATGCCAGTTGATTAGCTGGGATTGAAAAATTTTACAAAGCAGCAGTCCAGCAGGAAAAATCCACCATTCACTTTCATCCCTGCATCGACAGCCACGGATAAAGAAAAACAACCTGTTAGTTGAGTATTGTGCCAAGAACAAAACTTACTATTTGGACTAACGGAGTTTTTGGCAGCTAGAGATCTCACATGCTAATATTCCAGGGTTGAAATTGATGTATTTTATTTGATGACTGAGTGTTATAATGAACATATCCACAAACAAAAGCAACAACCTGGCAAAAGAATACAGCATCAATATATAATACAAATTAGCGAATTCGGATTCCAGTAAAGAAATAGAAAATTTCTGAACTTGAAGCAATAGTACCAAAATATTTATTTCTTTTTGTAAGCCTTCCTTATATCTTACTGGGAGAGGGAAGACTTACAAAGCAAAGGATAAAAAGTAGAAACTTACGACATTAATCAAGGATGTAAGGTTCCACAAAGCATGTACACGTGCAAGGCCAGCAGAACGTCTGGGTCCATGACTGAATAGAGCATTGATACCAGCAGGAAATGGAAGAAGAATGCCAAGTGGTAAAATAAATAGAACCAGAAAGACATCCGCTAATGAAATTGAATACAACTGGAGCAATGTAAGCAAAACTAAGCTAAAATCTCCTAAGAGGAGCATTGAGATGACTAAACCAACGAGATCCTGCAGTTCATATAAAAAATTGTTAATAATGAGAGATTTGAAATCTCCAGCTAACATATATTATATATGTACTGTTATATAAGCATGAGAGATACCTGGTGTCCAACAGGTTTAGTATTATGAAGTATAAAAGAGAGAAGATAAAATATATCTCTCTTTTCTTCAAGCATTTGTAAGTTGTTAGCCTCTATAATCCCTCCATATGTTCTCTTTCGCCTCATTAGATTTTCACTGCTTCTGTGAGATTGGCTTATGAGTGTTTCTCTCAAATGACCCAATGAATCTTCTTTGTAAATGCTACTTGCGCTAAAAGTCAAAGAAAACAGAGTCAAACTCACTAGCATCCAAGTGTATCGCTACATATGTACTCAAAGTAGTGCTTTATACCACTTAAATCTGTTCAAGTATCACTATACAGGCCGACGGACTTATCTATTTGATGTTATGCCAGTACCATTATTTTGTCTCACTGTTCACAAGTTCATGCTTGTGCATATTATCATTGTTCCAAATTTCATCTGATCTTATTAGTTGCATTTTGCATAATATTTCTTTACCGCTATTCAAAAAACCCAGTCTCCTACGTAAGGGTAATAACCATAATGACGGTATTATAAAAAAATTGGGACTGCTAATGGACAAAATTTTACTCCTAATCTAATGCACATAAGTTTCACTAAATTTCAATCATAATCTCATGCAAAGAAATTTCACTACGCCACAATCAGTTCTGACAATAATCTAATATAAAATGAAATTGGCAGGGACCTAAATGATAACAAAAAAACAATTGTTCCGGACACACATTACAAGCCATTACCGTGATTCTTCAGTTCGTATTGCTCCATCGATGCTCACAACAGAGGCCGGATCACTGTCCTCTTCAAGAGCATCCACCACCAATCCATAATGACAATAACCACAAGCTGTAGCCTGAAACCAAGCAAGATCAACACGTACACCATAAATCTTCAAAGCAGGGTTGGCATAACTTTCAAGCCACCTAAGGACAGGATGAAGAGTAACTCTTAGCCGCCCACGGCAAACTAGGCGTAATTGTGCATTCAAACCAGCCACCATACGGTACCATGTGGTAGGTGGGACTGACTGCACAGCAAATGTGTTAAGATTAATAAAGTTGTAAAGAAGCTAGAACATAAAAAAGATCAGTTTCGCCAACTGGGCTTTGAATTTGTCAGATCAACAACCAAACCTGACTCATGAGGCTTGTAACAATATTATCGCTGTGAAGTGAGAAAGGGGCCATGTAACTTCCATCACCTCCAAAAGGTAATGACACAGGAAATCTTTGATGTAAACGAGGAGGAAGATCAGTTCTCTTTTCATCCCCACCAAGGAAGAAGTCCACATATGCTAGCATTAAGTCAGAAGTTGCAGCTACCTGACAATAATACAGCAAAAAGTTACATGATGAAAAACCAAGTAACCAAGTTTGCATTGTGAATATTGCTCCTTTTACACATTACAAGTAATTAAGTTTTGAAGAACATGCTAATTGTTTATAAGGAACTTTGCTCCTCTAAATGGCCAAGGGAATTCAGAAGAAAAACATGTATGCTAGGATAAAAACGTCCAAATAAATGTTAAAGAATTATGTAAAACATAAATATACATGAACATACTTGAGAAGAAAATTACAGGAAATAACATCCCAAGATGGCCCACATAAAAAAGAAAATTTGAAACAAGTAATAAACCCTCACACATTATACAGTAATCGCTTAACAGATAAAGAGAACGCAATTGTCTTCCCACATGTATACTGTACTCAAACTCTAATAAAAGAAAAATCTAAATAGCAAAATAGATTTAAAAGGAAATACAATCAATTATGGCATGCATGTAAACAATCAATTACACAAACACCCATAAATTGTATTCAGTTTTTAAAAAATACAAGAAAAAGGAGATTAAAAGAAAGGAAAAACACTGGTAGTCACAAACCTTGATCCCTTCATATAGAGCTCGTGAACGACAAGACCGTAAGCAGGCATGATCATATTCCGATCTAACAAATTCACGGAGACGTTGCAATTTCAATCTTCGGCGCCAGTGCTGCCATGACCATGCAAGGGGGTAGGCAAGAACAGAAAGAATGCTGTACATTGCTCCCTCCCACCATTGATAAGTGGCTATGGAATTAATCTCATCGACAAATGTATTGAATGGCCCCTCATATCTGCCAGAGGGAACGCTATATTTCAAACTATAATCTTTTAGATTTGTCATATATAAATAAGACACAGAAAATAGCCACAACGTTAAAGTTCCTTGAAGTCCTAAGAGGATACTGAAATAATTGTACATAAATAATATATACAAGTTAACTCACACAATCTCTTTTACTTGCTCTGGTGGAGTGTGGGGCAAATGCCAAGGTTTGCCAAACGTATTAGGACCCATAAAATACATCCGGTGCACATGGCTTTGTGACTCCTCGGCTCTATTTGTTTCCAAAACCTACAATATGAACACAGCTTATCAATCAAAAAAGTGGGGGAAGTGGGTGGGGGGTGGGGGGGATAGGGGGAGAGAGAGATAGGGCAATGGCAAAGTTCTTTTATACAAGAACAAAACCTCATTCAATGACTCCAGGAAAGGGAAGGAGTGATCTATTTGTGAGCCATGTTGAGTGGGAGCGGGGCCTGGTAATTCATCAACCCCAACAAATTTCATTCGTGCAACACTGAGAACCAAAGCTAACAGGATGAGGAGACCAATCAGAAGAAGACCAAATAGCCAAGGCCCACCAAATGTGTAAATCAATTCTTCAAGAGCTGTATAACAGTGTGGCATGTGATATCTGTCTGAAATGCATTTGAAAGGACATGGAGCCTCAGCAACACCACCTGATAAGAAGACAAGGTGTGGTTTAATAGATAAATTACCAGAAGTTGCAAAAACTTTTGGACGCAATTCAACAAGTAATAATATGGATCTGGAAACAATATATAATGACTACAAATCAAAGATACAATACCATTATAACTCAAAGGCAGTTGGCCTTCTGGCTCCTAATAAAGCAATTAATCACTACAGTTATAGAAGTACCTCGGACAGAAATATAAATTGCACGAAGGGGAAGCTCATCAGCAGGACAATGATGACAAAGTGCCCTATCAGACCCAATAACATTCTTATAAGTGCCAGCTGGGCATTCCTGAAGAACGAAAAAAATGACAGAGAATTTAAGTTCTATAATTATAGTTAATCAAACCACTTTTAATTATTGATAATGGTAGTGGGAAGGGAGAGAGAGAAACCCCAACCATAGACATACAAACTATGTCCAAACCATTTAGGCATACCTCACAAAAGGTCCCATAAAGACCTTTTGGGCAATCTTTCCCCGTCACCGTTCCATCTTCTCCAGCACCACCCTGGTCCCTACCCTCCCCTCCCCTGAAATACAGGGAAAAAGTATTTCTTTTTTTCAGAGTTGATTGCATAGTAATACCCTTCAAACATGGATTGAACGTGGGGTCCTACTCATAGTAGTTTGTAAGAAAATATGAACAAATTAGACTATACAAACCCTGAAAGGATGCTTCCCTCCATACTTGCAATGGGCTGATACACATCTCCAGTGGGAATGTCTGACCAATGGAAATGAATCCTTCCACCACCACCTCCACCACCCCCAATGGAACTACTGTATCCCCCAACACTTGAAAGAATGGCAGACTCACCGAGAGCTAGTGTTCGCAAGAACAGAAGTATACTACCACCAGACCCACCCCCAGGACCTCCACTTAAACTATCAACAAGGGGAAACTTTTCTTTTAAAGTAGTCCTTTCAAAACTTTCACCATCTGTTGTCATCGAGCCTTCAACAGACAAACTTGACAAGGGATGCTCCGAAGAACCCATTACTGTTTGGAAGATACAATGTATTACTATGGGGAAAAGAAATGGAAAGGGTAACTGTGAACACAATTATGCAAGTATAAACATAGCCAAGTCAAAAACAAAATACAAGTTTAAGTGACAGATGATTAGCATTGCTTCAGCCTCAGACATATGGTGAAATGGAAAACTGCCACTAACACTAGGATATGGCTATATTCAAAATGCCTTCCACTGATTGAAAGAAAAATAGCATGAAAACCACCTAACCTAACAGCTCAAAATATAAGCTCACCGATAATACCACCACCAGCAGTTGAACCAGCAGAAATGTCATTTCCGCTTCCACTACCAAGTTCACAAGGCAACTCTTCATTCCCATATGAGATTCCACCCTCAACACAACTACCATTATAACATGCAATCCCACCTTTACCACCATGCCCGCCACCACTGCCACTCCCATTGCTTAGAATGTTGCCACTACCAATGCCGCCGGTACAGCCTGCATGTATATGTAATAGTTCCAAACAAAAAAGATTATTCTTTCCAAGCATTCACACTTTGCTGCACGTATTTCGGTCAAATTTGGACAGGTAGTGGTGTCCTGAAAAGCTTACCCATTCCTGATGCACTTATTGCTCCAGAAGACTGGATAGCAATGGTCCTTGCCCGGTGAAAATGAACAACAGATCCTTTTACAAGGCCTTCAATAATGATATCCTCAACTCGGCATATCTGACAAACCAAAGTAACAAGATTGAAAATTTTCCAACGCAAGTTCATTGTTAAGCCCCCTTACCGGATATCTCAACTCATTACACACCTGAAGAGTAAAGGACAGGGATGAGTTCACATTGCAATCTTCGGGTGGATGGAGTAGTTCAGAGGGGCAATCTTTGTTTTCACAATACAGCTTTGGTGTCCTATAGAACATTAGAACATGACAACCTATAAAATTAGTGACTAAAGGGGGACCATACAAAGTTTCCCCTTTTTTGGTTTTTTTTTTTGGGGTGGGGGGAGACAGAAGAAGATTCAATCAGACCTGGGACGATACAACCCAGGTCAAACTTACAGAGAATCAGATGTGGCATTCTCCAAGGGACCACGCAAAACAGATCCAGGTCCAACCTTCATAAAGAAAAAGGAATCATCAATTAATGATGTAGAACAAGTATATTCCATCAGGCCTAGCATGTCCAAAATTAATAATCAGTTTCCAGAACAAAAGAATAAACAGTTGAACAAACTACATGTAAACAGAACATCAAGGATACCTATTACATCAAGAAAAATCACTCACATGAATACTGTAGAATAGTGATAGAACCAGACGTTGTGCTTGAATCCAATCTCCTGGTCCTGACAAGTTCAACAAACCTTGTCCATGAACTCCCAGGTTTGCATTAGAGTGTATCACAGATGATTCCTATTATGAATAAAGATTACTTGTCATTTATGCATGCATCATAAGCAATAAACTCCAGAAAATGCAAAGAGATAGTAAGCAATTTACCCTAAGAACAACTAAGTTACTAGCCTCAAGCAAGGATGTCTCAACAGCTTCTTCCCCACCACCGTCAATGAGCATCTTGGAATTCCACATCAAGAACATTTTTACAGACATGCGTAAAGCCCCATACACCTGAAGTTAGAAAAGGAAAAAAAAACGGCCAGTTTATCATTAGAATACCATAACCATTATAGTTAAAAATCAGAAGCGATAAAAATGAATGGCTTCGCACAAGGTGAAATGCAAGGCGTGTCAGTGTCACAGAAATTTGACAGAAAGCAGAAATATGATATTCTCATCAAGATTATTAAGCTGTCTGCTGAACTGAAACATGGTATACAAGTTATCCACATGATAAGGAAAGTAGCTGAAGCAAATGAAAAATAAAAAAATATTGTCCCCAAAATTGCATCTGATAGAATCAGGAAAGGAACTGCAAACAAGGAAATTGACAAATTTGCCACTTACCTTGATTACAGAGTCACTCATTAACAACTCTTCAGCCAATAACTCAAACTCTGATGAAGCATAATGTGGAAGTCCAAAGCTTAACACACCATCACTCAAAAGGCTTATCTGTCCTTGTACCTGTACAGCACAAGGAATGGATAACTGAAACTTTTCCTCAAAATTTAAAACTTTTGTGTAACACCTGCAGTCTCTCAATTTTTTAAACTAGATACAAAATCTATAAGAAAAAGAACACATAAGCCGTAAAAAAAATGAGAATGTAATTAGTAGGAAGAAACACCTTCAGAAGTCTACTATAGGTTACAAATTTGAGTTTGACAAACCTGGACACGACTCCAAAGCAAAGGAACAGTGGCCCTAGCCTTATTTTCAATATAAACATTTGTCCAAAGAGGATGAAAAGGAAACTCCAAAAGAAGTGTTTCTGTATCTGTTGACTTGTTATGATTGTTAACAAAAAGGCTTCGAGGAACTGCATCATATAGAGTCCCAGCAGCACCCGCATTTTCTGGACAAGCATAGCTACCTCCTCCTGCAAATGAGATAATTAAGGTCAGTGTTTGCACACTCAGAAAATAATACTCCCATCATTCCACATCAAGAAGTAAGCACCACCAACGCAATTTTGATCTTCTTCAAGAGGGCTTATATAAATGCTGACACATATCCCCGAGACTAATTGCATAACATACATTAAATTAAGCAACAACATATCTTCTAATAGTCAATCCAATATTTTAGGGATGAAACCTTAGTTGAGTTGAGCTACTTGAGTAGAATCTGTCTTTCATAAATAAAACCAACAAGATCAATAGAAAAATTATGAACACTTAAATTGTAGTTCAGTATTAAAAACATAAGAAGTGAACAATAGAACTGCTAAAGTTATATTAAACAGCTCGAATAAGATATATAAGATGGAAATGGATAGATATCTAAGGAATTCTACTTAATCATAACAAGCGTTGACAGGGTGGAGGTCCAACTCAGTGAACCCATTTGGAAAACTAGGACAAGACCATCAATCAAAAAATGCTACTCAGTAAGTAGATAAAGAGATGTTTTACAAGATCCACCAACATATATTGAAATCAGAACAGCATATTACAAAACATGAGAAACTACTGAGAAAATCACATACAATGCCAAAAAGCAAGGCAAGAAAATTGTCAATCATTAAGTTGCAAATAAGGTTGTTCCAAAACGTTTACAAGAAATGACAACAGCACTAGCCATGCCAGGCGAACAAACTGGTGTCTCACCATGCACAAAAATTTCTGGGTCGTCGTGCCTGCTAAAGACATCAACTGACACTCTTCCACCGCCACCACCAGCATAACCATTGCCGCCACAAGCACTTATCCTGCCATTACCAGTCCTGCACTTCAAAACAACAGAGTTCTATTAGAAAGCATAAAGGCCCCCTTGCATAATATGCACATATAAGGTATAACAATATATGTAGTGATGCAACTTGATGCAGATGGAAAGCAGAGTCATACCAACAGTCTACATAGACTTGGGGCATCAGAACAATTAGATAAAACATAGTGACACATTTACAAACACCTACGCAGATAAGAATAACACCTGATAATATATATATATATAAGCAAAATAACCATGTTTTGATGCACGCCTGCAAAGATACCATGTATCCCATTGTTACCTTTCTAGCATTTTGTCATCAGAATAGAAAGCAAGAATCAAAAAACAAACATTCAAGGATTGAATAAAGTTAAAATTAAACATCATTCTCAAACATCTTTTTCCATCCACCAAAAGTCCATTCCAAGAGACAAGGAAGTAGATTATCAGAACACATGTCGAGAAGCAAACGTACAACCAATGCGTAACTGAAATAGAGCGCATAGCCTCATTAGTACATTGTAACTGGCATTATTGCCAACTTTTGCCTTTCGCAATTTTCATTTTTCTTTTAAGAAAAATCTACACAGTGAACAAAGTGTAACATTGTAAGATTCATGGCAACCAATGAAATTTTATTTTTTGTCATTTTATATTCCACTCTTTTTGCTTTGCCTCAACAAGCTAAAAAATTAAACCAAACGAAGGCATAATTAATGTTAGGTAGAGAAGTCTATCATATTGCTACTTCCTACATAGAGAAATGGAAAATTTTAAATTTCCTTTTCATTTCTGTAACATTCTCACTAAACAAATAAAGCCAAACTCACCATCTTAACTGCAGTAATCATATATCTACTTTTTTCCGACATTTCTCATCAACATATAATCAAAACCTAAAGCTCATTCAACACAAAAACCAATATAAGAGCTTTTTCAAAAATATTCTAAGGAAAAAAAAAAGGAGAATTAATGATGAATATTACATTTTACGAGCCTTAATGTAGATGCTGCCACCAGAACCACCTCCACCTTTTGTTCCTCCATCACCTCCTTCAGCCAAAACACTTCCATTCACCACAAGAAATTTCTTGATCTCCAGCCACACCCTCCCACCCCCTAAACCTCCATAATCCACCTCCCTACTCGTCGACCCCCCTCGGCTCCCAAAACTACGCGGACCCTGCAGCGTCGACCACGAGTAGGCGTCGCCGCCCCACACGTCCTCCGGAAGCTTCGTCTCATCCACCAAACAACACGCGCCCCGTCCTCCGTGGCCCCCACCCGCCCCCTCAATCCCCTGAGGGGTCCCACTGGTCTGCGCCGGCGGCTTCCCCGCCAAAGCCGTCGTGTTCACCGCCGAGCCATCGAGAAAGCTGGCATTTTGCGCCGTGAGCTCGAAAGCCCCAGCTAAAATCGACGAGGAGTTGCCTAAACTAAAGTTACCAGTAATGTTAACAATTACAACGCAACCAGGACTCGAGCAATAGAATCTCACCCCGGGTAGGATATAAAAATTGCCCTTCCCTTCTATGTACACGTCGCTGGTGAGGTTCGTGTCGGCGACTATCTTACACGTGGCGTCCAGAGTGCCGACGCCGCCGAGGTCATCGGTGCACGAGACGGACGGCGGGTGCGGCGGAGGTGGAGGCGGAGCCGGCGGCGAGTAGTCCTGGTGGAAGAGATTGGCATCGGAATCGATTATCGAAAACTCGTCGTCATCGGAGGCGAGGAGGAGGCGAGGGTTTGTGGTTAGGGCTATGAGGATGTAGAAGAAGGCGAAATGGAGAGTGGGAGGGTGAAAGCGAGCCATTCACTGGTGGCGAGAGTCATTACTCATTAGGTTGGATTTGAAAGCTCCGAATTGGGAATTTGGGGCTAATTGGATTGCGATTTTGAATGCAATGAAACGCAGAGACCTCCGTGTGAATTTGTGCGTTTTGGTGAAGGAAACTCCACTGACAACCCTAGAAATCGTTCTGCAACAAAGAGAGAGAAAAAGGAGACAGGGTGGGGAACAGGAAGTTCATTGATTTTTGGGGAAGGTTGAGGAGGTTAGAGAAAATGATCAGGTGCTGTCCGTTTTACATGAGCTTGGGTTGTGGAAGACAACCATTGGTTGTAGCTTACGTGTGTTTTCGGATGTCTTGTGAATAGAACTGGGATTGGCTATGCGGGTTTGGTGTTTCGTATGGTTCAGCGTGCCTGATCATATATTCAGATGGATCTCACGCTTTCATAAAGAACGTTTCACACAATCTCCTAGACAACGGAGAGAGAGATAATGAAAAGCAGCGTGAAACGACGCCGTAAAAGGAAAGTAACCAGGGACACCTAACGTGTATTGGTGCTCGGCGCGTGGCGGAGGCAAAAGATTTGGCAGCAAAAAAATCAACGGCTACTTACCCGCGGGGGAGCTAAGTTGCGTGACCGATGGAGAGGTGTTCTGCCAGCAAGGCAGCAACATCGGCTGCTGCGCTGAAGTTTCGCTTCTTTTTCAACGGAATTGGGGAATGTCTTGGTCTGTGACTGCTTTACGTGGGACAGCAGGGTGACGAGGTCGTTTTCTTAACGGAATGGGTTAGGTGTTTCCTGAAAATTTAAAGGGAGGACACGTTGCTATAATTGGGTGAAAGCAACCCAATGCAAGCTTACTCACACACACGCACCTTAGCGCTGTTTGGCTGTGAAGTTGTGCATGGTTGGTTGGGAGTTGGGACTTTCTAACTGTATCTTTTGTTTTTGTTTTTTGGTAAGGAAGCTTTACGAACAATAATTTATTAATCCAGTTGATTACGATAGTCACTTCGCTCATTTACATTTAAATTTGAATTCCATATAAAGTTTATAAACGAAATTGAGAGAGAAGAATTTAAACACATGACTTTAGGTATAGATATAACTGCTTTTAATCACTTGAGCTACAAACTCTTTATGGTGTCAATAACATTATTAGTGATATGCGAACAACAAAACTTATCGATATGTTATTAATATATTTTTTGTATAAATCCGTAAACGGATGCACTGCACTGAATTTTCCAACTAAGAAAAAAATACGAAAACCAGGACAGAAAATAAATGAACTAAATGACCAATGTTTTGATTGATCACTAAAGTGGTAAGTTTGGTGGTTTTGTCAGTTGATGTTTTAGGACAAGTAATGTCTAGGATATGCAGTTGTGAGTTTATATATACAGTTAAATGCATTAATTTATAGGAGAAAACAAAAATGAGGACAAATGCATTAATTTGTTGCAAAAGTGAGCACTGAGCAAATTATATATACCGTTAAATGTGTTAATTGGTACGAGGAAACAAATTTTTTTTATAGATTAACGCATTAATTTGTAAAAAAAAATGAGCTAATTTTTTAGCTGCAATACAAAAGATGAAAACCCCAAATTTGCAGCAATAAAAAAAAAAAGATACCCAAAAGGAGCTCATCTGATCTAAGCAAAGAGAAAATGATAAGGTCTACAATGAGAGGTGGAAGTAAGGATGGGTTCTGCAAACTGTTTCTGAAAACCTGATTGGCTGCATGTTTTATGCATCGTTTTCATGATTTTAGTGACATCAATGAACCAATATATCCTTATCGCAAAAATGAGGCTACTTTGGCATCAAGGCCTTCAAACGGCTACGTAAGCATCATAGCGTGGAGGGTGAGCAGCAGAGCCACAGATTTTATAGGTTTTCAATAGTGTATGTATAATGTGATAACAGATAAGAGTTAACAGTGAAAACGGAGATCTTGGGGGAGAGCTTGATTAAATGGAGTTTAACCGCGTCATTAGAACAAACACTTCTGTGTAAACACTAGTTCATATCATTAATATGTACCCGTGGTGACGAGAATACAATACACCTCTATACTATACACTGTTAACTGAAAAAGAAAGAAAAAAAGAGGCTCGAAAGAACAATCAGTACATGCAGTTCTTCCCCAGCACGCCGGGGAAATGAAAGAATGCTAAAATACAACATTGTAATCTTCGCATGAGAGCAACAAAAATTCCCATGGTAGAGTTGTGAGCTGCAATTTTGATGGGGAACTAACAGAAGGTAACCCATGATTTTCTGTATCCTTCAATCTCTACCAGCAAGTAGCTATAGTTGTCAGCATATGATTTGACTAATTTGCCCGGGCTACTACTTCTGATAGAGAAACTAAGGATGGCTTGCTTTCTTTCCATGTTACTCTGAACCTACTAGTTATTCAAGTAATGGCTTAAGTATTTGTGGGATTCTTCAACCCTCAGCTTCATCAGAGCTTTCTTTTCTATCTTTCTTATCCACTCCTTGCTCACATGGAAAAGTCTGCCAATCTCCTCAAGTGACTTGGGGTCGTAGTTGTTTAGCCCGTATCGCAGTACCAACACTTGCCTCTCTCTCATATTCAACCCTTTCAGCAGATCATGAATGTCCTTTTTCATGTGTTGCCTCATGACAGTTTCTTCAGGGCTCTTTAGTGATGTGTCTGGTGTAAATTCCTGGATCATGAACACAAAACAGGTTTTCTAGTTAACAATCTCACCACTACTTTCAACATGATTAAGGACCGCGATATCCCAAATTTCCAATTTGTTACAGGCCTGCAGGATTTTGTGTGTTCTATCCTTAGCTTCCTAAACTATAAGAACTTTGACCACAAAGTGATACTAACTACATTGATCTCCACTTTTTCTCAGTAAAATCCCATTCCCATAACCGAGTCCTAGCAAAGGAAAAATATGTATCAAATTTACATGCAAGAGAGACAGAGAAAGATTAGCTAGATCAATACCATATATGTCCCATCAGAGCTTTCCCACATTTTATGATCTACCGAACCCACAACTCTCAGACATGTACTAGCTGATCTGATTCTCGCCAAAGAAAGACCTGTAATCTTTGCAATTTCCTCATCATCTGGGTATTTCATGTGGCTGTTGTAATTGGCTTTTCGAGCTTTCTGTATCCGATTTATTGCCTTGCTTAGTGTGAACTACAATAAAACAACTCAATGATCAACCACCAGCACTCATCAACACAATATTGTATGATCTTTCAAAGAAGAGAGGAACAACATACCGGAATTTGGACCCCCCTAGCATGCTGTGCCACCAATCTTGACATTGATTTCCTTATCCAGTATTGAACATAGGTTGAGAATCTATAACCCCTTGAGTGATCAAACCTTTCTGCACCTAGCAGGAGACCCAGGTTTCCAGCCTGTGAAATAGAGGGGGAGATAGACTAATAAATTGAGAGTAAATATAATATAAATACACGTAGTAAGAGTAAGTTTTGACATCTGATCAAAGTTGTTGTTTCAATGATCAACAACGAACTGCATCGAATATAATCATGGGTGAATTATTTCATGGAAAAAATTACTAAGAAACATCTTTTATAAACTAGGAAAAAAAAAAAAAAAAAAAGTGTTATATTGTAATAAGCACTGTGAACAACCACAAAATGTATATTGGTTTCACAAACCTGCATTAAATCATCCAAGGCTACCCCTAGCCCTCTATAGTTTCTAGCAAGGTATAGAACTAAGGAACGAGTGCTCCTTATAAGCTCATCCTGGCAATACCAACCAAAACGCAAATGCTGTAGCAGCACCTTTTCATGAACTCCAGCTGCTTCTGCCCAGCACCTTAAGGTCACTACTTTACCAGTTTCCTTTTCCATAGTTTCTTTAACTCTCTCCAAGTCGGCGATCACCTGTAATGATACAAAAGCATAGCTGGTAAAAACATCATTGAAGCAAGCAAAATTTTATTTTAATCTGTACCCTCAAGATAAGCACAACCTTAACCCCGATTGACATTTCTGCCTCATTTTTAGAAATGGTCAGTCTTCTACTTCTATAATTTGATGCTCTTTTTCCTGATGAAGGAGTAGGCTTTTTAAGACCTTTCCAGATTGTTTTTGGAGGCAATGAATTAGAAGACACTATGGCATTATCTGATGTTCTTTTTCTTGATCTTCTTTCTTCCTTTTTCCCAGAACGAACAATAATCTTGCCTACGTTGTTATCTTCTTTTCTCTCCATCTTACCCTCTTCAACCGGTACTGTAGGTATGTCAGACAAATCCAAAAAGCTCGAGGTTTTAAGAGTTCTCGATAGACAGATATCAAATAACTTTAGAGCTCCAAGCCTTGCTAGTTGCAAAAGAATCTCTTTCTCCAACTTTAACACCTCTAAAGTGGCAAAAGTCTCCTCCAAAACATTAAGATTTTGCAGTAACAAACTAAAATGAGATGCCGTGCATGCTTCTAAGCCTTTACTGGATATAAACTTGCCTTCTCCAACAGGCATCTGGTTGTCACTAATACTCTTTGGCACCCTCCTAAAGGCTGTCTGAAAGGCAAAAGTCATGGTAAGATTTTCATCTACTAAAAATAAGGAAAATTCAGTATGATTGAGATTGTGCAACTTTTAAGCAACAATTCAATTAAAGGGCAAACCTTCACCTCTTCCAATTCTGAGACACCATCCTCTAAGATTTGCGGGGAAGCAGATGGACAAGTATACACTTTCAGAGGATCTTTACTAGAAGCCTCACCTTCCTCAGAAATAACAGACAGAAAGGAAAACCTTGCTGAGTTGAAAGAGCCCTCCCTGCCTCTAACTGTATCAATTTACATAGAAAATTATAAGTATAATAAAAGTTGAGAGCCAAGTTCAAGCCAATACCAATGTGCATCACTTATGGTAGATGGGAGCTTAGATAAAAGCCAAATTTCCAAATTTTCCAATGTCAGTTTCAATAGCCCATTGAAAACTTCAAGACCCAATTCTTAAAAATGCCTTTTGATCATCTTGGAAATTCACTTTCTCTACTATGAACTTAGAAGTAACACAGTATGATGCTTTGTGGGTTTACCTAGAAAGATACAATGAGGTGTTTCAGATTGCCAAAAACAGATGCAAGGCTGGGAAATTCAAGAAAATCTCAAAACAAAGATGAAATTTGCAAAAGCAGAGAAACAAACAGTCTCTCTGGTGGAGCAGGCATATGAAATCAGCTGCAGAGAAAGCCAAAGAAACTCACCAGAAGTTGAAGAAAGCTTGGAAGGGGAAGTGGTTTGCCAGTGAGAAGAATGAACAGGAAAGCCACACTTGAGGTTCAGCCTAAAACCCAAACCCATTGTCTGTCTTTGACCCAGTCTTCTCTTGGCACCAAAGATGTAGAGCAACAGAGTCCATTAAATCCTCATGGGGTTGTTTTCTAGCCAAAAAAATCTTCATGGGGTTTTGAGAACTATATACAATATTTTGACTGCAACAACGTATACAAGTGTCGCTCTGCTCTCCACCACCGATTCTTCATCTCTTTAAACATGGGTCAAGTAGTTTTTCACGTCTCTCAAGAGTATCGGCTGTACTATTTTTTTTAAAGAGGACCCTCAAGCGATTGAGGCGCCACGTGTCAAAAAAAGCATAGCCTTGGTTATACTATTTTTTTTTTTTTAAACCGTAGAATACTATACTTAAAAAACCAGAGCAGCCGCAAAGCGCCTCTTGTAAATAGTACAGCTCTGCGGCTATATGTTTTTAATCTAAAAAAAGAGGACCCCCACGATTATGGGCCATATGTCAAAACAAGTATATTTTTATAAAAAAAATTAAAAACACAAAGTATGGCCGTGCGGCTGTACTATTTTTTTAAAAAAAAAAAAACAGGACCTTCTAGTGATTTAGGCTCCACGTTTCAAAAATACAAATAGCCAGACGGCTATACGATTTTTTTTAAAAAAATCGTAGTTCAGCCGAACAGCTATACTATTTAAATACATTATATTTAAGCAGTATAGCCACCCGGCTATACTATTCAATAAAAAACAAATTAAGAAAAAGGGACCCTCCTAATTGCATTAGTTTGTACTTTATATATATTTGTTTACTAGTTTTAATATATCCAAAGTATATATTAATCGGCCACTATATTTAAATATAACTTTTATGTCATATATTATTCTTATTTAATAATATGTGAGAATTATTTATATAATACGTGAATTTTGTGTGTCTTATTGAGAATTTTGTATAAAATATGTGTATAAAATATTAGAACTACGTACGTACATGTACAATACGACTATTGTACGATTGCTTTTTAAAAACACGAATGTATTATTGAAAAATACATATATATAAAAGATTGCCGCACGTCTAAACTATTTATTACAGATAATTAATTTTAAAAAACAGTAAAGCCAGCCAGCTATACGATTTTTTTAAAAAATTAGAAAAAAATCGAGTATAGCCGCACGGCAAAAGAGTAACTGCAAAGCGCCTAGTCGCCAACGTGTAAAATAATATACCGTTCGGCTACACTGTTTTTGACAGGACCCGATCCCAATTCCACTTTGGAATTCGAACCAAGCCCTGTGTGTGTCCGACATCTGGCAACTGTCGGGCACAGATGACCATTTTACCCTTCCTGTTATAGTTACTATGAAAACTTCCCTTGGACTTCTGCCGAAAATTCGGCAGAGTCTCCCCTGTATTTTGACCAAACCCAAAATTTTTCACCTGTCAAACAATCATATATATCCACACCAACTGCCAGAATAGAATAACCAAGTATTCACGAGCTCCAGTTTTCCACTAAAACGAGATATCAGAGCATTTTCTAAAGTTTACAGGATTTCAAGGATTTTTCCACAAAACTCTACCTGATTTGGTGGTGCGGAAGCTAGGAATGGCCCGGTGGTGGATCTTGCGCACTTCTACGGCCTGGGGGCGAAAAACAGGTTGAAAATGTGAGTGGACAAAAAATAATGTTCTTGAAAACAATTCATAACCATAATAACCCCCATTTAAAAATAAGTAAGGATATAAATCGATGGTTTGTCTATATTTCAATACAAGGTATTCAAATAAGCATGTAAAAACATACTGATGAATATACTCGTGTAACTGAACAAATATATAAAGATATAAATGCGCGAATATCAAAGAAACTGGTATAAATAACTGAAAGTCATAATTGGATAAAAGAAAGCTCAAAATCCTTTGAAACTACCACCTATTTGTACCCCTGTCATATCCGTCAATTCCCCTGGCAGGTCTCGGGCATCACGCAGTCTACCCGAGCCGCAAACTGGCGAAATCAGGGGACTATGGTCAGCCTGATCCGCCGGCAGGTCCTCGATGACACCAAGTCGACTCGAGCGCTCTGGCAAGATACAGGGGACCGCCTGATCCGCAATCCTGGCAGGTCTTGGGGACACAGAGTCAGCCGAGCCGCAAATCTGGCAGGTCTCGGGACACCAAGTCTGCCGAGCCGCAAATCCTGGCACTCACGTCCGAGCGTCCCCGAAACTCGTGAGGCAAAGTCAAGTGCACTGACAAACTGAAAAGACTGGATGTCCGTAGACATCGGTCCGTCTGAGGGTAATCACCAAATAAAAGGCGGGTACATGGTGGTTCTAAACAACTATTTTAGAAAAACCTGATAAGTCTCTGTAATCTGATAAATCTGAGTTAAGCTGCCATTTCTGTATCACAAATCTCAAATTTACTGCTCAACTGAGTAATATAAAAATAAGGATGTTTTACGCTACATTTCATGCTCGGAAAACATGTAATAACACTTATTCAAGATCAGATACTGAAATTTATTCAGATAAACTCATTTATAAAAACTTATTTATATAAAATCAATATAAAATCACTTATGAAATCTTATTTATAGAAATAATCTACATAACTTATTTATATAAAATCATTCATGAAAGAAAGCCCACTCACTGATGGTCCGAGCTAGCTGGACCCTTCGAAGGTCCCTCCTGTGGGTCGATCGGACCTCTGGTGCCTGATTAACCATGAATATTAAATTAATAAAACTGCTCGATAAAAGAATTAAATTAAACACCCTACCCCCGGCTCCTAGGAATACGTGCATTCATTTAAATATCACTCCTAAGCCCACTTTAGTTTTTCAAACAATTAGAACGGTCGTGGAAGACCCGACATTTAGCTAAGCGATAGACCACCAGATCGGTCGATCCGGGACCCCGTGGGTCCACGGTCTCCGATGGCCAATCTGGGCTTCTCTGAAGGTTCCTCATAGAGAAGGAACCATGTTCCGCGAGTTTGGTCTGAAACGGAAAGTCGAATTAGCCAAAATCGCGTTATCGCTTAAAATCCAAACCCTAGCTTCAGGGTTCGTGATTTCGGAGTATCCGGGACTCCGATTCGCAATCCGTCGAATCCTACACGATCCTAAAATCATGTAGAGCGACGTATCCAAAATTGAGTGCGATCCAACAATTTGACGACATTGCACCCAAGGATCGCGCAATATGGAAAATCCGTTCGGGGCTCAAACGGACTCGGAATCGAGATCCGCGAAATCCTACGCGCTCGTGACGACACGATGATCGCAAAACTACACAGAATTACTCCACCACCCTCGCCCACGCGCCGCCACATGCGTGGGTAGGGATGGTAACGGGCCGGGTAGGGGCCGGTATGACAATACCATCCCCGTCCCCGCTCTCCATCCCCGCCCCCATCCCCGAACCAATCCCTGTTTAATAGGTTTCGGGGAATCCCCGTCCCCGTTCCCGTCGGGGGACTATCCCCCATACCCGCCCCGAATCCCATATTTTTTTTGCACAAAAAATATTTATCATATATTTTAACATTAAGTTTCATATTAAATTATCATTCAACACATCCAAATTAACTATAAAGTTCAACTCAACTATTCAAAATCATATCAATATGAAATTCTAGAAAAGATTAGGAAGAATTAGGAGAGAGAGGTTAACTTAGGGTTAAACATAAATATTATAATTATATATTTATTTATTTGAATATAAATATATATATTTTCGGGTCGGATTCGGGGATGGGGACGCCAATACCATCCCCTCCCCATACCCATCAGGGATTTTTTTAAGTTCGGGGATCCCCATACCCGATAACCATTTGGCACCGAAATCTCCCCCCATTAGGGTCGGGGACCCGCCCCCGCGGGGATTTTTGCCATCCCTACGCGTGGGCAGATTTGGGTGTCCAAAGCGATTTTGGGTTGCCGAAAAATCTAGGAACCAAGACTCCAAACTCCTATCCTAGGTAAAACACCTCATTTGGAGTCACTTTTGTTCTTGGACATACCCCAAAAAGTGACCGAAAACAGCCGATCACGGCGGCTAAAGTTTCGGCCAATTTTCAAGTCGAAAATCGAACGTTCTAGAGCCAAAATCGATCGAAACCCATACATCCATCAGTTAGAACACGAAAAATAGCTGAGAAACCATAACTTACTCGATCGATTTGGTGGAGAATTGAGGGAGAACGAGGAGCTCAAAGTTCAAACTGGAAAATCGGCAAAAATGGCAGATTTCGGCGAGCTCCGGCCACGGCAAGGGCGGCGATGGGTCAGGAAAGGACTGCGGTCGAGTGGTGGTTCGTTTGGTACCAACGGCGGAGATCAGCTCCACCTGTGGTGGCCGGGGCGACGTCGAAAGCAAGCGGAGGTCGGGCTGGCGCACGATCGGGAAGAGAGAGAGAGAGGAGAGAGAAATGAGGAGAGGGAAGGGAGAAAGAGATAAAAATCTGACTTTTTGATCAAATTACCATTTTACCCTTTGCGGTATTTTGATCGTATTTTCTTCGTTACAACTCTGATTCGGGTCTACTCCGTGTCTACGGACTCGTTTCGCCGTGCTCTACGCAATGGTGCAAGCGGAACTGCCAAATTCTTTCTCGATCAAAAAGTCAATTTTTTTCCTATTAAATAATGCGAGGGCAAAATTATCTTTTTGCTAGAAGATATTTATCCTACTTTTTAGATATTTTGTTACTTTTTAGATATTTTTTTTTGGGTTATTACAGTTTTTTAAAAAATTTAAAAAAACTGAGTATAGTCGTTTGGCTATACTTTTTTTTTATAAAAAAGAAGACCCCCAGCGATTAGGCGCCACGTGTCAAAACAAGTCTACTTTTAAAAAAATTAAAAACACAATATGTAGCCGTTCGGCTGTACTTTTATTTTTTTCAAAAGACAAATCGCTAGTGATGTAGGCTCCACGTGTCCAAAAAAAGTATAGCCGCTCGGCTATTTTTTTTTTTAATAAAAAAATTGTAGTATATCTGTACGGCTATACTATTTAATTTATATAATTTTTTTTAAAAAAAAGGACCCTCCTATTTGCATTACTCTGTACTTTATAGATATTAATTTTCTAGTTTCAACATACTTAAAGTAGATATTAATCTGCCACTATATAATATTTATATGATATATTATTCTTATTCAATAATATGTGACAATTATTTGTATAATATGTGAATTTTATGTGTCTTACTGAGACTTTTGTAAAAATTACGTGTAGAAAACATTAGAAATATGTATGTACATATACAATACAACTATTGTATGTTTGTTTTTTAAAAACGTGAGACGTGTATAGAATATGAATGTATTATTGAAAAATACATACGTACATTTATATATATATATATATATATACACACACATATATAAGACCATAGCCGCTCATCTATAACCGGCTATACTAAATTTTTTTTTTTAAATTACAAAAAAATCGAGTATAGCCGCACGATTATACTATTTACACGAGCCACACCATTTTCTTTGGGCTTTCACCTTTTGGGCTCTTTCATCACTTTCTTTCATGAGATCAATGAGAGCGCAAGCAAGCCTATAAACCTATGACTGTAAAACATGAAAGCCCGGAAACCTATGGGATTAGTGGCCCTAAGACATGAGGGCTACAACTGTTTCATGATATTTATTTATTTATTTATTTTGTGCTTTATCTAAATGTTTAATATGCAATTTACACCTTCAAAAAATATGGTTTAAACTTTAGAGTGCACAAAAGCTCAAATGACTAGAGATGTGAAATGAGATTAACTGATATGATATGTGATACTCTAGTTTGTGAGGATTATGCGAGCATGTGAATTTATGCCGGTTGATCAACAAAATCTTTTATTATGCTACAATTAC